>NW_027225577.1:5407500-5452500 GCF_038994185.2 Dermacentor albipictus
AATAAAATTAATTCGGAACTAGAATAATTCAGAAGCATCTCGCATGCAATTTCAACCTCACGCTACGTTTTCTTGAACGCCTGTTTCGCGTTCAGAAAGGGATACTCTTGTTTTTGACGGACCTCGATCTTTGAGCTCGATCTGCACTATTACTTTGCTGAATTAAAAGAAATAACCACATATTATCTCAGACAGATCAATTCCATCATGTGTTTCTAACATTGAGGTGTACATAAGATTGCCTAACGAACGAAGAACCATATGCTCATACTTCTTCCTCTGTCGCTTTTTCCCTTTAGGGGATAATTTTTATTATTATTTCGCTAAAGGAAAGGTACAAAAGTCAGAAACAAAAGCAAGTATACCAAAAAAAAAACAAGAAAAGAAAAATGGTCGTATGCAGACTGGCAGATAATGTCAAGTAGCAGATCATGTGATTCACAATAAGCTTTCCTGACGAGCACGCAGAAA
This sequence comes from Dermacentor albipictus, assembly GCF_038994185.2. Lineage (NCBI taxonomy): Eukaryota > Metazoa > Arthropoda > Arachnida > Ixodida > Ixodidae > Dermacentor > Dermacentor albipictus. The sequence continues at coordinate 5,407,972 of NW_027225577.1, forward strand.
GTGAAAATATTCTTCGTTGTCGAGTTTAATGAAAGAATGCAGTGGAACGTGTCAAGGAGTCCTCGGCGCACTTCGCTGCCGCTTTTGGGGCACAAAGGAATTGCTGGATCTTCGCACATGCGGGAAAAGTTGGGCTTCCCGCCGGGTCATTCAGAGGCCGCAATAAAGGCGCGGCATCCGTATTCCCCCATAAAAGAGCATTGAAATGCTTTTAGAGTTCGTTCCACTCATCCCATCTCGTTTTACGAGTTCGCCTTTCATATATAGCGAGATATGTTGTTATCGGGGCATTGGAGCTTCGTTCGCAAGGTTTCTGTATGTCGTCACCGTAAAAAGCTTCGACAGTGAAGGAAAAAAAAAACATTGACTGAGCTGAGCTATGACACCCTATATAACAGTTGAGTTGGTGCTTACGATTCCCATGAACTTTATGGGGCGTAATTTCTCTAAAACGCTGAGCAATGATTTCTGGTGAAGAAAGCACGGTTAGTGAAATGGGTCTGGCGCTGTGTTCATGCCTCTCGGAGATACTCTTTGGCTACCCAATTGACGAAAGGTTGTATTCGTAAGTTCTCCATGGTAATGGCCGGTCGCCTTAGTTATAATGTGTCTTACATGGCCATTGAATGACCCGTACTGTTGCAAACAGCTAGAGTGTACGAACGCTTGTGTGAATGCGCGCTTTGTTGAAGTTTAATGCGCTAACTGCCACAGACAACACACCAAAATCTTGGACGTTCAGTGTATTGCGTGTACAATTATTTTTTTCCTAACGGAAGCGCTGAAAGTGATGCCGTAAATGTTGGGTTACCTTATTTTGTAACTGGTCAATTACTTTCCTCGGTATGTATTGAACAACGAAATAAATTGCATTTTAGAAATACTTAAGTAATGCTACGTGTAAGAGGTCACGTCTTCCTCAGCGGCAATCAAGTGTCATGACGTTGCCTGAGGAAAAGTACTAAGACGCCTTCCTACAGCGTGAGGATGGTAGTAGGAGGCGCACTCGCGGTGTTGAACAAACGCAAAACCTTTCGAGTGTGCCAGCCTCAGGCCAAGCACCTACCGAATAACGACAGTAGTTACGCCGAATTCACTATGACCCAAGCGACCAGAGAGGTGCTGGACCGATGGGGTTGATCGTTTACTAACCAACATATATTCCCGAAAGTGCTTTCTCTGTGTGCAGTTTTGTTGCTATAACCACGATCAACTTCCCACCTCAGGATAAAAAAAAACAAAAAAACTACTGGCATGAATACGGAAAAACGGGTTAGGAATTAAAGGCAGAAAGATGTGGAAAAAGCGACATAAATAAATAATTCCTGACCAGGAAGCGGGCCGTTCCAGTCATAAGCACATATAAACCAAACCATTTTTTACAGCGCGTCGCCATTGCTTAGCTTGCGTAATAAGATGACTTTTTATGTCAGCGACTACGAAAGAAGTAAAGAAAGTTGTCACCCTAATGTAGCTCAAAACTGTGCCCCTGAAGTTTGGCACCAAGCATCTTGGTAAATACATTTTACGTTGCTTATCGGTTGACTTCATCTCGCGCTCTTTTTCTCAAGAGATGACGCGCCAGTCAAGCATGAAAAAAAGGACCGCTTATTTTTGACAGGTTTTCTGGGTATTTCTCTTGCGTTGGCTCAGACGTTCTGTTCCCTTCAATATGTGACCTTTTTATTGCTTAGCTGCTACTGTATCACATGAAATAAGAGAACGTATTGCCGAGCGATTTACTTCTCATAGCCCAACACATCGCTATTTTCATGTTTATGCAGGTTAAGCACTTGAGAAATACCCAACGCCGTTATCGTATTACGAGAAAGTCGTAAGGAGCCGCTGGATGTGAACGCGCGTTACCCAAAGTAATTTTGACGATGGCCGTGCTGCCATCTAACAAGTAAATCGAGGAATGAAAGTTATACCACTGTTGAGGCCGGTTGCATGAAAAAGCGTGCTCTGAAGGTCTCAAAACTAGGTTTGTTGAAGAAGTTCATTGAGGATATCAAAAATGTCATCATTCACTCATTTCTAGACTGATTTGTGCCGATGGCGAGATCGGGGGGATAGGTAAACAACAATTTGACTATTACACTGGTGACTTCGAGGATGCCAGTGAAGCGTTTGCGAGTTTATATTGCAGGAGCTTCTTTCCGAGAGATAAAATATACAATCATTGCTTCAGGAAACGCTTATTACAGAGAACAGCTGTAAATACCGCATTCCAGGCCAAAGCTCGTGGGCTGTAGTGTCCTGTACTCAACAAGGAATAATCGTTATATCCTCATATCAATAACAAAATGAACGTAAAAGTTGAAAGCAATGACGGAACCACAACTAGCATCGAATATGCAACCATACTCTGTGAAAGTGCACGCCTCGGATAAGTCCGTCGCGAGGAACTGAATAAAAATTTGCATGACACTGAGAACATGGTAGAGCGCCATATCAGAGCGGAACGTTCAGTATGTGGCGGCCAGGGTATTAGGTCCATTGTTAGCCCGCACCGTTAGGAAACAGTGCATGCACCGACTCACAGTCGCTACTTGCGCGGGCTGCTGTAGCACCTCATGAATACCGTACATGAAAAGAGGAAAAAAATTCCTGACACTAAACCTGCAGGTTAGAAAACTGTGTTAGGTAACCGTTGGTCCAAAGACATGACGGTGGCTATTACAAAGAAGTCACTAGCCTCACTACTACAGTGACGGCGATGTCAAGCGGATACTGCAAGAAAATGCCTGTGAGACCGATGGATTCAGAGGTAGATATCGAAATAATTTTAAATCACCTGCTCCGTAGACTTCTTCTTCCAGATTTTTTTTATTGTAATATTGGTATATTGCCGCTAACTCGCTCTTCTTCGTATCTGTGAGTGTTGTTGAGGGCTTGAAATTGCGTCCCATAGCATTTATTGGAAACGTGCCACCCTAAACAATCTTTTGCCGACTCTGGTCTTCCCGAAGTCCTGGCAACAAGCTAACGCGAAATGCGGCTGCTGCGCATTTCCTCAACTGCGTTTGAATTGATCAATAAAGACAAGACCAGTAAAGAGGGGGAAAAATAGCGCAATAAGCTCTGCCGACGAACCTCTTCTGTATTTCCGGAGAGTAGATCAGCGGTAAAGTGCTGCACTTGGTGGGAATAGAGAAGAATAAAACAAACAACGTGATGAGGACGAACACTCAGCGAAAGCTATCGAGGCCTTCAAATGGTCGGCATGACTTCAATATTGCTGTGCCCAGGACATGGCTGTTTACTCTGCTGAATTGCAATTTCGTAGTTTGCGCTGCTCCCGGAGATCGCTGGGATGTAAAGAATGGTTGCCGCTTTAATATTTTGCCGGCGCGTCAAAGACATAGGCAGGAGTACTTTAAGTGCAACGTCCTCGAAGGATGACAGGGCAGATAGTAGTACGAGCAGCTCGGGGCAACAGTGTTGTTCAAAAATGTTAAACGCGATATTTCAGCAAATATATTTTGTGGAAATGTTGATCAAATGTAATACGTTTGTATGGCACAACCTTACGGCTATATTTCGCCTAATTTGTTTTACCCGCACGGTGTGATTCATTAAGAGTTGAGTTCTAATAATTTTGACCCAATGAGCCTATTCAGCTTTATTTTGCTGACCTATGACAGTTGCAGTCATCATCAAGAAACTTTCAAAAAATTGCTCTCCAGCATTGAATCCAACAAGCCTGCTCACAAGCCTCAACCACACGAGCGCTGTATTGCCACAGATTAGGAGATTTAGAAGAAAACCCGAAAGAAAGGAACATGAAATAACTTTACACTGATAACGAAAGTTGAGTTTTATTACAATACATTCATTTCGCGGTAGGGGGTTCATTACTAGGAGGGAAAATGAAAGTAAAACTTCTAGTTTACTGGTTTACTGTGAAAGCAATAAAGCACTCGAAGATAGGTTTTAATTGTCTTTCGACCCGTCCTTTCCGTTATGCTGACAACGACCATTGCCATCCACGAAACTATTCTGTCACCGTTAGGCCGACTCCACACCGCCAGCCTCATTATCGCACTTCGACGAAGAAAACGTTATCTACCTTGTATGCACTCGAGGCTATCCAAGCCCCAGTCAACCATCTTATACAGAACGGCCTTTTAGCCCACAAGTGTTCCCAGTGAGCGTCTGTCTTTTCTGCCTAATTAAACAATACATCACGACATAATACCTGCAAGCTTATAGCATGTTCCTTCGTATCTCTAAAGCACACGGCCCTGCAATATAACAGCACGTGATATTCTGCGGTATCATAATAGAGATGGAAAACCTAAGTTGTTCCAGGGTCCTTCCGTCAATACTTTACAAAAAGTACAATGAAATTTTCGCGCAGCGCCATGGAAGAGGTTGACTTGCTGCCTGAAGCAGCCACATCGCGGCGCTGGCGCTCATTCATTATTTTTAAAGATAGAGAGGACATTAGGCCAAATAAGAAAAGAGCTTGGTGGCAAAACCCGCCGCCCCTTTTCAAAGGGGATGCTGATAGCGTCCATCCATCCGTCCGTTCATTCATTCATTCATTCATTCATTCATTCATTCATTCATTCATTCATTCATACATTCATTCATTCATTCATTCATTCATTCATTCATTCATTGGTGGATGCGCTAACCTATCACAAATGCAGTTATGTGCTAAAAATAAGAAATATTGTAGAGACTGGAGATAAACCAGATGGCGGTGGATCGACTGTGTTTTTTGGGGTCCATGGTAAAACTACAAATAAGGCAGTGCGAGGTGACATGGCTTGGGGCTTCGTTCGAAGGGAGAGAAGTGCCGAGTAAGACTAAGGAACACGGATAAAAATAAATGGTGCTCTAAAGTACACAAATATCTATCTAATAAAAATGGCTGTGGCTTAGGTAAGGTTAAGCCCAGGATGCGAAGCATACTAGCCTTTATTTTAGTTGTTGAACCACTGTTTAGCCTGGTGAACTGCTGTTGCTTGGCTATATTTGGTTCGGCTAGACGAAGAAACAACTCATGCATTACTTCTTCGCCTTCAAGAGTGGAACGCGACAGCGTTCCCGTCGACCCGCCAAGGGGTGTAAGACAATGGGCTACAGGGCAGCGACTACGCGCCCCGCATTGGACGCGGTGAGCGTCGAGCAAAGCAGCGTTCGGCGCGGCAACGAAATGTGCGCCTGAGCAAGAGACGCACGCCTTAGAAACAGCGCGTTTCTAAGGCAACACCGCATTCACTAGAGGCGCTTTTGTACCGCTTTGAAGCGTTGTACTCGTGGCTCAGTGGTAGCGTCTCCGTCCCACACTCCGGAGACCCTGGTTCGATTCCCACCCAGCCCGTCTTGCAAGAGTTGAGCCAAAGCCACTTCTCCTCTGTCGTGACGTCACGGTGTCACGTGATTTCATGGTCACCGCCGCGCCTGAGGAGCTGGGTTGAGCCCTCGTAATATGCTTCGCATAAAAGCGCGGACACGGATTGGAGAAAGAGGCCAAAAAAGTTGGCAACCAAATATAGGGTGATTGCAAGTGTGAATAGACAGTAAGGATTCATAAAAAGAAATTGAGAGAAACATAGAAGGCAAATTGCATGGAAAGGATGGAATAGAATAAAAGACCACGGAGAAGGCTTAAAAACACGACAAGAAAAATATCGGAGGGGAAAACCTGTATGAAAAGCAAAAGGAGTGCGCTGCCATTTCAGGCCACGCGCTGCCTGCGTGAGGAGACAGACTTACCGTATCAACTATACACTGCAGGATGAGGCGTGTGCGCGCGATGCACAGGAAGTGTCTGCCTTGCAGAGGTATGAGGATTCAGAGAAGATAAAATTATTTACTGGTCAGCAGTCGAGATAAATAAGAGAGGATAAGACTATTGGCGGAAATAAAGAAGAAAAAGCAGGAAATAAACTGACAGAACTGTGGTCATTGCAAGGGTAGGTACGGGTAATATATAGTCAGACAGTTTTAAACAGTAAAGTTAAGATCGAAATTATATAAGCAAAAGGCTACATGGTGGTAGAGGTAGTAAATTCTGTTTAATTCAAGCAGGTTAGGTGACTATTTGTACCCGCCCCGTTTCAACGGCGATGCAGTTAAACATTGTCTCTGCGACTTAGCCGGTCAAGTGCCACTGTAGCTAACGTAACGGCAGTCGCCATTCGAGCTGTTTTTGCGCTTGTGAGCCTTCGTAATCATATAAGTGGTTTAATTAGTGCGCCACGGGGCACTAAAGAGCACAGTCGATGCCCGAAACATGCTGTGTGACCAGCTGTTTCTGGATACAGTGGCAACACACGAGGTCTCAGTGTTATATTTTCCGCCGGATCCCAAACAGCAGCTATACTCCGCAGAAAAGTTGGCGCTTCCCGTTAACTGCTCACTCCTGTGTGCGAGAAGCGCCTCGACGCCGCAGATATCGTTCGTCTTCAGCTGCACATTGGAAGCGGAAAAGCTTTACCGCCGCAACGCCATCTCCCGGAACTGTCTGTTGAAGCTGTTCTGGGAGACTAACAGTGGCTGGGCATAATCCTTCCGACTAAGGCCCTGACCTCTTTGGAGAAGCGTAAGTAGCAGTTATCATGTAAAGAAAATATCATATATAAAACTCAGTATACACATCTGATAAAAACATGCGTAATTAGTCCCATTGGGAAATAGATCATGTCATACCACGTTGGTAATGTCGCAAATGACAACGAACGAGAACGCAATAACAAAGGTGGCGCGGCCACCCGTTTTTCACTTTTGCGAGTTTTCAGCTTACCATGCTTCCCCTAACGGTAAAAATTGCTGCTTTTTTGTATTGTACAGTTTACTAATACTAACACAGGAGTGGGGGTCAGACAATCATATAGAACTTGTCACTACACTGGTAGTTGTAAACGGCACGCGTCTGTGATTTAAGGCGGTCGGTTGATTGGTCAGTAGGTCGGTCGGTCAGCGCGAGAACATCTGACAATAAAGGGGGCTGGGATAGGTGAAAGAAAGGCTGGAGGTATAGTTAAAGGCACTTGAATTTCTAGCACTTCGTGGTTTGCATAATTACTAGTGTAAATTAATTAATTATTTAATTTATAACGTACTGCAGTCCCCAGTAAGAGCCCAAGCAGGAGGAAGGTAGGTAGAATACAAAAAAAAATGAAGGATATATAATTACGAAGGCAAATGTACAATAATATAGAACAATAATACAACTCGATAAGATGTAAAACACAGCGCGAAATAAGCAAATAAAACTTACAAGAAAGAGCAACAAAACGCATACTCAGCAATAATAAAGACGTATATAATTTACTGGTATATTTACCTGCTATATCATATACAAAAGGCACCAAAAGAACAAAACACATTTAACATCCTATTTGTTCAATAGCATCAATGCTGAATAGATATCTGGAATAGATATCATAGCTGTATCATTTCCAATGCATCAGTGTTTGTTTTGGTGAAATTATCCCATCCAATGCATGCATATTCAAGTTCCGGATGGATGAGTGAATAGCAAACTGCTAATCAAGTGTTAGAGGGAGCTTGTTTCTATTTGTCCCAGAAAGCAAAGTTTACGAAAAGCCGACTTACAGATGTTGGAAACATGCGTGTTTTAGCATAAGGTGTTAGTTAGTGTGACACCTAGATATCTATACTGATTAAGTTGTGTGAGAGGCTTTGAAGCGATGCGGTAGGGAAATGATAAATTGTTAATTTTCCTTGTAATTTTCATGAAAACTGATTTGTTAGCATTTAGTTCCATATTGCACTTACAACACCAGCACACTGCGTTTTGAAGGTTAGAATTAAGGGCAATTCGGTCCTCACTGCAAATTCTTTAATTAAAGGGAACGCAGCCATCCGCGAACAGTCTGATTTGCACAGGCGCTGTAAGTATGTTAACGATGTCGTAAGATATATTACGAATGTGGGTCCAAAAACGTTGCCTTGTGGCACACCTGAAGTTACAGGAAGCTCATCTGAAAAGTTATTGTGAATGTCAACGAACTGCTTACGGTTAGTTATGTACGCAGGTATCCAGTTAATTAGGTATGTTGGCAGGTTAATCAGTTCGAGTTGTTTCGAAAGCTGTGAGTGTAAAACAAGATCAAATGCTTTCCTCGAATCCTACAAAATCACATCAACTTGCCCAGACTTGTCAAGAACATTTTCGAAGTTGTGAGCCATGGTAGTTAATCGGGTAATAGTAGAAAAGCCTTTAGCAAATGCGTGCTGACAGGAGATTTCTATCAGTAAGGAATTTGTTCATCTCTGTAGCTATAATATGTTCTAGCAGTTAGCAGCAAGAATACGTTAGGGATACCGGACGATAATTTGTTCTAAGTGCAGCATCACCCTTCTTTGGTACAGGTACGACACGTGCCTTTAACCAGTCGCTAGAAAGGAGCGCAAAGAACACAATCAAGCATGACAAATAAAAAAAAATAAAAAGTGGGATTATTTTCCTGCGTATCTGTGCAAGAAAATATTTGGTATACACTCCGGTTCAAGTGAGTGTTTAGTTTTCATATTAAGCAGCATGGAAAGTAACCCTGGTTGCGAAACCATATCGGGCGGTACAATATGTGGCGTATAATTTAAATATGGATGATCAAAAGAACTAGAAAAAAAAACACAGGGAAAATACTTGATGAAATGCTCTGCAATGCATTGCTTATTAACGACCAGGCATCCTTCGTGCATAATTTGCTGAATTGACCTAAATGTCTCCTACGAAAACATCCAAAACATTTCCGGTGCAGTTCGGATGAAATTTGACAGTGGGTGCAGAAAATACTTTTCTTTTGCATTTATTATTATCTGGTTTAATTTAGGTTGAATATGTTAATTAAATGACTATATGATCAAATTAATAAATTAATAACTTATTGATGTTGTGCTTGCAGCAGAAATGTTAGCATTATTGTAAGAACACATTCGAAACCAACTTCTTTTTTCTTTCGGAGCGCTCTACTGCTCTCCTTGCTTTTAAAAAAAAGTCCGCAATACACTAAAAAGCACGGCACAGCTTCTCGCACGTGGGCAAATGTAATTGTGCTGTCAAACACGCTGCACAGGAACAAAAGGCACTAAATACCTAACCCGGCAGTGACATCACTTTGTGAGGACGTTTATTTTGGTGTGGCTTTGAAATTGAAATTTTGGTGTGGCTTGAAATTGGTGTGGCTTTGATATTGCTGCGATATTTAAGTCTGAGAGCACGACTTCGTCTGACAGCGGTAAAGAGACTACCGAAGCAAGGTTATCAAAAAACGCAGCGCACGTATTATTGATTTGCCGCGTGAGAATAAATCAAACGTGGGCATAAATTTAGTAGCCACCTCGAAGCAAGCCAACACGTGTTTTATGACTACAACTGTTCATTGCACGAACGGAATTAGCTCTTTCGCTGCGTGTTTGAGAACAGCACCTTTGCGATGCGCAAATGTACGCCACAGGTCGGCTGTTATATATTTAGTGGGCTTTCTTTTGAAATCGGAAAAAGACTCACGTGAACGATATCTCTGTGAAAACAAGTGAAATTGATATTTACGAATGCGTTCGAAGACTTATTGCCCTAAATATAGTAATTAAAACGTTAAATAATTATTCAATCCGAAAAACTGATTAAGGCCCTCTCAGACGCTTCTGGCGGCTGCTAACAACACATACTTTGTTTTTACATACACAGAAAACATCGCCTCTTTTAAGAAATTGCTGCATAATCGATGGAAAACCCTCTATATGCATCCTTACTGCACATTCTACCATCTCACTGCCTGCCAAGGCTCCATTTCTGTCGTCTTCTTCTTGGCCGCGCCACTCGTGGCCATTGAAGTTGTTGCGTGCTTACATGCATGTGTACATTCGTGCCATGCCAAGAAGACGACGAAGTGTCTTCTTGGCAGAACGCTTGTTTCTGTGCTCTGTGAATTTTTGGGTGAAATCTTCGCTATTCGAGGTGCCTCGCCTCCCCGTCTTGCGCCCATGGATGCGGAGCATGCCAGAGACCCGCCTGGCCAGAAGTCATCACGGCCGTCAACCGCAAGAAAGCGAGTTGGCTCCCCCAGTGACACCGAAGACACCGAGCTGTACTCTATGTCGGAAGACGACTCATCCGACGACGGCTTCATACCCGTCCGGAGTAAGAGGGCGAGGAGAAAAATCGCCAACACAGCGCCGTCAACTCCTGCGAGCACAACGACTGTGAAGACAAGGCCTGCGCGCTGGCCACACGTCATCATCTTTATGCCGACAGAACCGTCAAGCAACCTACGATTGCTGAACAGGCAAGCCCTATCCATTTTTCTGGGGTGTGCGGTGCCGGATCAAATTAAAGACATAAGAATAAATCCACGCAAGAATATACTCGCCATAGACGTGTACAACGCGAGTGCGCTTGGAAAACTCCAAGAAATCACAGAGCTAGACGGAATCAAAATGCGCCCCTTTATCCCGATCGACGACACATCCATAGCCGGTGTGATTTACGACATTGACATTGCCATTCCCAATGATGACTTACCTAGCCTCATCAAGCCGGCATACGAAGGCACGATCATTACGCAAGTGCGCCGTCTTGGGAATACGCGCTGCGTAAAAGTAATATTCAAGGGGGATTGTATCCCATCCCACGTTAAAGTCGGACATTTCGGTCATCCGGTTCGACCATTCATCCAGAAGCCGCTTCAATGCCATCAGTGTTTCAGGCTAGGCCACGTCAAAGGCGTGTGTCCCAACTCGCTACTGTGTCCCCGTTGCGCTGAACCTCATGCAGAACAGACCTGCGGTGCCACGGTCCTAAAGTGCGTCAACTGTAGCGGCCCTCACGCGGCCTCCTCGAAGGACTGTCCCCGCATCAAGAGGGAGCGCGCGGTTCTTAAGCAAATGGCCAGAGACAATTCTGCCCACAGGGAGGCAGCCGAAGTAGTCCGGCGTCGGCGACGACGTAGGCGCCATCGTACGTCTTCGAAGAAGGCGCATGCGCGAAGTGACAGTACCCACTCCACTGCGGTGCCAGTTAGTCACTCCGCGACAAGGCCCACCACTTCTACGAAGGAAGCAGAAAAGACTCTATCTTTAGAGGAATGGCCTACGCTACCAAGCCGCTCCCTTGCGAAGGAACCTCAGAAGGTCGGGGTCCCACCTGATCCTTCTCCGGCCATGGACGATTCACCTAAAACAGACCGCCAAGTCATCTCGGTGCTACGTTCTCTCATGGAGGCCATTCGAGCAATTTTAGTGGACATCGGGACACCCTGTGCTCAAAACGCACTTAAAGTGCTGGACGCCTTAGGCCCAGTGCTTGCATCCCTCAACTAGAAAGATGGCTACCCATACCCCATCCTTCCGGAAAGAAGTCAAGGCTACGTCCATCATCCAATGGAACGCCAGAGGGCTAAAATCACGAATTTCAGATTTTCGGCAGTTTGTGTACACCAATCTGTTTCCCCTCATCGTCATTTGTGAGCCCAACTTGTCGAAATCAATAAGAATGTCAGGATACGAATTTATCACGTCATCAACAAATGGTGCATGCAGCAAAATCGTCATTTTTGTTCGTCGTGAACTCACCTATGTTTTGCAACCAATTGCTCCCCACGACGACAATCAATATATATGCATCACAGTTAAAAGGAACAAACTCTTGTTTACTCTCATAGGCGTGTATATATCGCCTTCCTGCAATTTCGATACCAAAAGATTTGCGGATATCTTGAGTGTTTGTCCCGCCCCATGGGTCATCATAGGAGATTTCAATGCACACCATCCAGCATGGGGAAGTACACGGACAAATGCAAGAGGACGAAGATTAGCAAGCATCGCCCACAACTATGGCCTTACTCTCCTGAACGATGGTAGCCCCACCTTTCTTCGCGGCGTGACATACGGCAGCTGCCTCGACCTTGCTTTCGTCTCCAACTCTCTCGCCAGATGTGTGAAGTGGTTTCCAGACATTGAGACACATGGGAGTGACCACATTCCCACCTATCTGAACATCAAAGGCTTGTCGTCTAGATCAGGCTTACGGAATACCATTCGGACGATTCAATGGGCCAACTTCAAATCTGAGATGGAAGATGCCTGCCGCGAGGGCCTACCATCAGGGTTAGAGCAAACGATTAAAATGACGATGGAAAACGCCACTCGCATGATGACGACCTCTTCCACGCGGAATGACTTCGACATAGAATTAGAGCGCCTTCGAGCGCTTCGTCGCCGGGCGGAACGTCGATATCGGCGTACAAAATCAATTCATGACCTTAGGGCAGCCAGGAGGATGCAAAAGAAGATTCAGCGTCGTATGGATAGATTAGCGTCGGAACGTTGGGCAACGTTTTGCCAGAAACTCGACCCCCGCAAGCCACTGTCTCACATATGGAAAACGGTGCAAGGTCTGCGTTGCCTTCCGGAACGGCGTTTCCCATTCAAGGCGCTAGCGCTTTTCCAAGGGCGGCAAGACATCGATGTCGCAGAAGACTTTTGTGCGCGGATCGCAGACCAAGCTACTCGTCCAGATCCTCCAGCCCGAGCTGACGTCCCCAATTCACGTGATGGCCGCATGGACCTTCCTTTTACAATGGAGGAGCTCGAAGCGGCTCTAGCTCTCTGCAGGCGCTCATCATCTCCGGGTCCGGATGGTATATCATACCGGGCCTTGTGCTATCTCGGAGAGTCCGCACGGATAGAGTTGTTGAGCCTTTACAACTCCTCATGGCAGGAGGGAAATGTTCCTGACGAATGGAAAGTAAGCCGCCTGGTGCCACTCTTAAAGCAGGGCAAATCCCCATTAGAACTCACCTCTTACCGCCCAATAGCGCTGGCCAGCTGTGTAGGAAAGATAATGGAAGGGATGATCCTTGGCCGCCTGGAATGGTACCTTGAATACTACAAGATTTATCCGATTTCCATGGCTGGTTTCCGACGTGACCGCTCTTCTATCGACAATGTAGTGGATCTCGTTTCTTATGTGCAGCACGAAAAGTCCCGTAAGCGTTTATCTGCAGCTTTATTCCTAGATGTGAAAGGGGCATACGATAACGTATTACATGACGCCATTCTCGACGCCCTTGCGACGGTTGGCTGGGTGGTCGAGTTTTTTTGTGGATTGCAAGCTACCTATCTGCAAGATCATTCTTTGTGTTAACTGACGATGGCCCAACTACGCGACGCTATACCAGCAGGGGCGTTCCTCAAGGCGGTGCTCTCAGCCCGACGCTATTCAACCTCGCTCTTGTTGGACTTGCTGAGTACTTGCCAACTACCATCAAAATTTCAATATACGCTGACGACATCTGTGTCTGGACTTCGGCAGTCACACGTCCTCAGATACGTGCGCGACTTCAAAGAGCGGCCACTTTGACAGCGAACTACTTGTGTAAACAGGGCCTCAGCATATCACCAGAAAAATGCGCACTTGTAGCATTTACTCGCAAACCGATGACGCCTTATATCATCTCAATCAATGGGCGGACTATTTCCTATGTCCGAACCCACAGATTCCTTGGCGTAATAATTGACCGAGACCTCTGTTGGAGCCCGCACGTGGCCTACATGAAACGGCGCCTGACAGCGACTTCCCAGTTGTTTCAATACTTGGCAGGAAAGACGTGGGGGATGTCAGTAGACGCAATGCTTAAACTCTACAGAGCTCTCTTTCTCGGTTTTCTAAGATATAGTCTACCTGTGCTGACCAACACCTGCAAGACCAATATTCGTGTTCTGCAGGCAGCACAAGCTCAAGCACTCAGAGTCTGCCTTGGTTTGCCCAGATGCACCTCAACAGAGGCAACTATTGCGATTGCTCGGGACCATCCAATGCGAACTCACATTACGGTGGAAGCCCTGAGAACGCACATCAGACATTTTGCACGTGCCACCTATCACCACCTTGCAGCACTACCTTCGGACAGGCACCAATCATCATTCGCTAAAACTATCATCAAATACAACGACAAACTGCCATCGGGCTTCACCGCTGCATCTAAACCATCGATACCCCCTTGGTGTCTTATCAGCCCTACAGTCCATCTCAGTGTACCAGGAATCGGAAAAAAGTCTGAACTGTCGTCGCCTGTGCTCAAACAACTCTCTCTGCTTCTTCTGCACGAGAGGTACGCGGACAGGGAACACATTTATACCGATGGTTCCACAAACATCCAGTGTTCGTCCGGTGCTGTGGTTGTCCCAGCAAAAGCTATTACCATCAGCTTTAGGACTGACCACCCAACAACATCGACATCTGCTGAACTAGCTGCTCTTCGCGCTGCACTTCGTGTCGTCAATCGGGAGCCACCTCGGCAATGGTCAATCTTCAGCGATTCAAAGGCAGCCCTACAATCTGTACTATCAGCTCTGCATCGCGGGCCATTCGAGCAGCTCGTATTCGATATTAGATGCCTACTCCATACATCACAGGAGAAAGGACACCATGTGACGTTTCAGTGGCTGCCAAGTCACTGCGGCGTCACTGGAAATGAAGACGCCGATAATGCCGCTCGGGCAGCTCTTGAAGACGCACAAGAAGAGGCCATACCGCTTTCACGATCCGACGCAGCTAGCAGACTTCGAGTGCTTGCACATGAGATCACGCTATCTCTATGGTGCACACCAAACAGCCAGACCACCCAGAGCAACCGTCAATACCACCTGCCCTCTTTGATGCATCTCTATATGCCATCTGGACTGCGTCGAAGAGAGGCGACCCTGCTTTATCGCTTATGGCTGGGGGTGGCTTTCACCAAATCTTACTCCTTCCGCATTGGAATAGCCGACAACGATCTCTGTAATGCCTGTCTTTGCGAGGAGACGCTGGAACATGTTCTGTGCGACTGTCCTGACTATAACGTTCAGCGACAGTCCCTGGCATCTGTTCTAGCGCGCCTTGACAGTAGACCATTGTCGCTCGACACGATTTTCACATGCCGCCGACAGAAGATATCGCAGGTGAAGGCGACAAAGGGACTACTTCGGTTTTTGAAAGAGACGGGATTGGACAAGCGGCTGTGAGAGTAACGTCGCGTACCATGCCAGAATGATGGACTCCAACGGACGATGTGTGTGTGCTGTGATATGTGCTCTCTCTCCCTCTCCCCCTTCCCCATCTTTAATCTCCCCCATCCCTCTCCCATGTGTAGGGTAGCAAACCGGTTAAGCCATACTGGTTAACCTCCCTACCTTTCCTTCTCCACTTTTTCCTTCCTTCCTTCCTTCGTGCACACCCTTCCTAATGTGGGTGTCTTCTCATGCCGGCTGCCCGGGTAACAAAGCAGCTAACCTAGCAGCCCCAGCAGGAGATAATCGGGAGGTGGGATCGCTCGACCTGGATCGCCGGCTTGAACCTATCTACCTATCACGAACTCGCGCAATTCGCAATTCACAGAAAGTATCCGTTCCCGAGCACGATGCTTTCCCGGGAGCAGGAGAGCACTCTAAAAACGGGTGCAGACTCGACCTTCCTAAGTCCCAAAAGGTTGGCTGAAATTCGCAAGCAAGAGTTGAAACCTCTGCAGGCACTGCGAAGCACTAACCGCGGACCAAGATCACATACTTTGGGTGTGCCCATTAAAGCCCCCGTAAGCCCCAACGCTCGAGGCCTGGAAGTATGCGATCAAGACGGACCACTCAGAAAGTCAAGTCATGCTGCCAATGTGGGCTAACCACGTCGCGGCCACATGGCATCCAAGCTGTCTTCTCTTCCGGGGTCTCAACTACTAATTTACGCCTCCAATAAAGTTTACTTCTCCCTTCCTTTGCTAGGAAGCATGCTGAAAGCTTGCTTTGCCACAGGATAATGTATTGTGAGGAGAAGCCGAACCCAGCGGCTTTTGCTCTCGCATCAGGTATGTTTGAAATGGGGAAACTCTCGCTGTTTTTGTAATGAAATCCGCTGTTCGGTGCCATTCTTGAACGCCTACCGGCACTAGCGAGTACGAGAACGAATATCCCTATGAGAACAAGGTCGAAAGAGAGACACAGAGCGACAACTTTTTAATAAAACGCAGATTCGTGCCGTCGCGTTTATAGTGGCCTACGTGCTACTCTACATGCAGGAGGCGGTGTGAGGGGGTGATTGAAAGGCCAGAAAAGAGAGAGAGGAAAAGAGAGAGAGGGAGGAGCAAAAGAAAAATGTGTAAGAAAGGCGTACTTGGTATTTACGTGTTCAATGTTATTCGGTATGTTACATTCAAAATGATGATGTGAAAAGTGAGTTTGGTCATATTAATGTGTATGTATAACGTTTCGGAAAGTTTTTCAAACAAGTCGATATCTCGAAAATAAGAAAACCAGAAGCTTGAAGCCTATCATTGCCCAGAAAGAGAAGACGTAGGACCTAATGGGCTTCTCAGCGTCAGTGGTGCCTTACCAGGTTTGTGCATTTGGTTTTTATAAAATGTTCGTTCATTTCAACAGGCTGGACATTCTAAAAGAATGCAGTCTACCGCTTCTTTGGCATGACAGGATGTTATGTTGCCTTCTCATGAAAAAAAGAAAAATCACAAGGGGTCCATTACGCTGGCCTTCTTTAGTTTTACACCAAAAAATGGTTGGCATGATTTTTTTATAATGCATAGCGGTCGTTTTTTCAGATACTATACTCGCTGAGCGTTCTAGTTTAATGGCACACTTGACTGTCTTCTTGAACTACCACTCGATTTGCAGCAACGCGGAGCACTCTTGACATTGCAGCCAGGGGAAACCTGCCCGATCTGAACGCGGAGCACCTCCAGGAGAAATGGGAGGCACCACGCGATCGGAATTTCGAATGCGTCTTCTTTAGTGAGATAACTCCCATTTGCCTTTTTTTTTTAAATGAAGAGAAATTACGTACCGGGTATCGGGGTTTCTAGGCATTTTTCTTTTTTGGAGGGGAGGCACAGATCCCGAAGGTACAGCAATCTAAAGGTGTGGAGGTTGTGCAGTATAAGAATTTTGGCAGTAGCCGTGGGTGTGTGAACTTTAAGTATGGGGTCGATCCTGGAGATTGTACAGTTGAAATATTTAAGCAGTCCAACTTTCTTCCTGCTCCTTTCACGTAGGTGTTGACGCGATAGCGTGTCGTGCTTGATGACTCCGCCACATTCTCCCCCCCCCCCCTCCCCCAACTCGCTAAGCAGGACTTCTTTCTTTTGATTTAAACCAAAGGTTGAATGAACCTTGGTTGGTGAACCTTGGTCGTGCTCGCAACCTGAAGGGTGAACGTCTCTGAGCGCTTGGAGCTGGTGTGCGGTGCTCTGATTGAGCCAGTCGAATGTATTCTGGGCGCATGATTTTGAGAGGAAGAAATTAAAGCACAAAGCGAGAGCACTTTGAACGCCCCGAAGCGACAATTCCAATGTACCATCAGTCCGCAATAAAGTACACTGCATATTCCAGAAATTATGTAAAGTGAAGTCAGTGGATCTATGCACTCACCGCCGGCATTGCTGGTAGTTATAGTAGTTACAGACCTTTGGAGAAAGAGTGAGCGACATATATGAACTTTAACGGAAGAAAGGTAGATAGGCTGGTATGAGGGACATTCCTGCCACTCTACGCTAAGGAAAGGGTTTGAGGGAGCGTCCGAGAAAGGGTATAAAGAAGAAAGAAGGTAAAATAATTTAACAGCTGCGCGGTAGAATGTTTCTGTTCAACGCGTAAGTGCACGTTTCACAGTATATGCATCTTCGCGGGCAAGGGTTGAGCATATGGCAGCGCAAGCCAGCAGGTCGTCTGTTGTGTGCGTTATTTTCGCAGCTGTTCGTGCCACATGCATATTTAAACGAGACTGTGGGAGTTCGAGGGTGTCGGCTATTTGCCGCAGCGTGACCTTGATGGCAGAGTCTGATGGGGATGTCTCGGTGAACTGTCATTGTTCGTGCTGACATTTCGGGGACTGTGTCTTCGGCTGCAAGCGTGGCCGTTCATTTGAGTCCGCAATTTCATTGCTTGCTTGATGCAATGTCTCGGGAAGATCAACCAATGGACCGATGAACGGATTAGCCGATGAAGTGATGGGAAAAAGTAACACCTCGAAGCATGAAGTGCGAATTTCTCCCGAGTGTGAAAGATGAACGCGCTGTATGAAAGTAGCCACATATTTCCTGCACGATGCGCTGCAGAAGAACACCTCAAGCGTAGGCGGTTTGGCCAGGCTGAGCAGTAAATTTGCAGCCACTTCCTCCAAAGTGTTATCCTGCCTTGACGCGATCATTTTTCTTGACACAGCTTTCTGCATTTCAATAACGACTGGGAACGCACAATTTCCACCCAAGAGAACCGATGCTAGCCTCAGCACCAAATCGGCACATCTGTTTACGAATATAGCAATTGCTCATCGCTCACTTCAAATATATAGGAAACAAAGCAGCGCTGGCGTCAAATAACGTCAGAACATTCGAAAGCATAAGTTCTATCTCATCACTCTGAGAAAAGAGCGCATGAGCTGCCGGGCGCCTCCGAGAATGATGTACAGGGAACGCATACAGGACGACTGTTACGGCTATTTGGCTATATAGCCGGTTCTAGCTTTATGTGCCCTACGCGATACGCGGGGATTCCGCGTTCGATAAAGCACTGTCAGAGGACCCACTGCATGGCGTGATCGTTATTTAGGGAGTGCGTAATTTTATTTGCGTATTGAAGTCAGTCACCCGGATAGTTTTCAAACGCGTAAAAGTGGATTCTGGTATCATTTTTTCTTTACTACTCGGTCAACGATGTCTGTGTCTTCCGAAAAATCACACAAGATAAACTTCTACAATTTGAACTTTATGTCAGTGTTCCTTTAAGTGTCGCACGTTCTCCAAAGTTGTGTCATACGCCACGCGCACTTTCAAACAAGGTAATGCTTGTCCTCCTGATTACTATAACGCGCCTAATGAAAGAAGCTTCAGATCGAATAAAAGGTATATATGCGTTCTACACAACTTGTAGCCGTGAGTGCGCCCTAATACTGTAATCAATCAAGCGGGGCTTTGTAGTATCTTCGGGCGCTTGTGTAATTACGCGGAACCAAGCACTCCTGTTTCACACGCAAGGTTCCATTGAGTCCCGTTTCACTTGACACTGACAGATTACTGGTCGCTGCACTTCGTGGTACAGGGCTGTCGAAAGTTTACTCTAGGTGCTTTCAGTGTATCCAGTAATTATGTCGCAATATTTTGTTAGTAGCTCGTCGTCTTTTGTTCCAGCTGCTATTTATTTCTTGATGGTACGATGTAAGCGACGAAAATTTAGCTTTTTTTTTGCTGCTTGAGCGAGCCTGCTAAAGAATATAGTCCTGACCAAGCCACAAGATGCTCCTTCAGGGAACAATATAGTGCGAAGTGCATGAAACCGCGATAAACCACGATACCTTCGGAACACCGCCCGAAAATGGGTGATCGGGCGGAGCGTCATTGTTGCAGAAGGGCTTTGTTTCTCTTGAGTCGTACTACAACCACAAACATAAGCGTGAACATCTGGATATGAATGAGAACACGCTAACCGCGTGATTACAAGATTGTTTCATGTATATAGCATGGCGAGCACCGCCCGCTCATGCTGAAGGTTGAAAGTGCAGTGCACCTGAGTAAACACCCAAATGTTGTTCTCTAAGGACGTCTCAAATATACGAGAACACTTTGTGGGACAAAGTTTAATGCTAGTTTCCTACATTTTCCGGACACTATGTACGCAACGTGCGTACTATATACATAACCATACTTTTGCAGAGATGTGCTAAAAGGGCTTTTATTGGAACAATATTTTTGGCCAAAAGAAACTGTTAGTGCATAGCGCGACACCCGTAAAAAAGAGGAAAAAAAATTAAGGCCACGTAATACAAATAGCCAATATTTGTCCATTCGACAAATCGAGCGTTCCAGTTCACAGTAAAGCGCATATAGTAACTTAATTGGTAACTATATACGAACAGTAATAACGGGTTTGATAAAGTTTGATAAAGTGACCCCCATTATCATAACGAGACGAAAGGGGGTTAACTGAGGGTCCCGATTTCAATTAATCATATCATGAGAAGCCAAGAAACAAAGACACCAAGGAAAACATAGGGGAACTTACTTGTACTTACCAACTAAATTAAAGAAATGCAAAAATAATAAGAATGAAAGTGGATGAAGAAACAACTTGCCGCAGGTGGGGAACGATCCCACGTCTTCGCATTACGCGTGCGATGCTCCTTATTGGCCACATTGTCATGGTATTTAGCTTGAACAGAAAATTAGATTAAACAAGATATTTTTGAGCTCCCGTCATCGGCGATGGCACTTCGTTCAGGCAATTGTTTCTGAAGGTGGACTGACACAGAAGGATAGGAGACATAAGTTCCGTTTTCATTGGCGTACTTGCAGACCACCCAAGTCTTTGAATAAAAACGGTCTGTATGCTCGTGCTAGACTTTCGTGACGATCATACCGACAGTGCTGCGTGTGACGTCTGTGGCACCGAAGAAAACATTGAACATTTATTGTGCCACTATTGTTGATTTCAGTCGGAATGACAAACGCTATGTATCGAATTGTGATGACTGGACGATCGGCCGTTGTCCATGCAGGCAATAACTGAAGACGGTCCCCATCACTCGAATGGAAAACGACCGATCGTCCGGTCGTCGCAGTGCGATAGATAGTGTTCGGTCGCCGGCTCACAAAGATGTGAAGCCACTTTTGTCTTTCTTGAGGGCGACTGGCCTGTGAGAACGCCTTTCATTTTGTGACGCCCTCTGCGCGCATACGCGACCTCACCGCGTCTTTCCCCTCTCTCGCTCGCTCCCTCCGCACTCATCTGTCTATCTCATCTTTCTAATCTCACTTTCCGATCCCGTAGTGTATGGTAGCCAACTAAACGCATTTCTGGTCAACATCCCTGCTTTCTTTCTTTCCTCCGCCTCCTCTTTCATGACACTCGTGAAAGCCGCTTAAGCATTCGTCTAGCACAGTGTCTTGCAACTACTTTGCCTCTTCTTTATGGAGTGTTTTTAACTACCTTCTAAGACGCATGCAGTTACAACATCATGCATAATACTTCAAGTGACGCTAGCGGGGCTGCTTCATTACCCTGTATTTTTTGGTGAGCAGGTTTGTGGCTCTGGAATAATCTTACCGCAACTCGATTAAAAGAAATCGCAAACGTGAGTTGTACCTAAAATAATGAAAAGGCGATCGTATATTTTTGAGCGAGTGAGAGAGAGATAGCTGTGTCTTACCAGTACTCACCTACGGGGCAGAAACCTGGAGGCTTACGAAAAGGGTTCTACTCAAATTGAGGACGACACAACGAGCTATGGAAAGAAGAATGATAGGTGTAACGTTAAGGGATAAGAAAAGAGCAGATTGGGTGAGGGAACAAACGCGAGTTAATGACATCTTAGTTGAAATCAAGAAAAAGAAATGGGCATGGGCAGGACATGTAATGAGGAGGGAAGATAACCGATGGTCATTAAGGGTTACGGACTGGATTTCAAGGGAAGGGAAGCGTAGCAGGGGACGGCAGAAAGTTAGGTGGGCGGATGAGATTAAGAAGTTAGCAGGGACGGCATGGCCGCAATTAGTACATGACCGGGGTTGTTGGAGAAATATGGGAGAGGCCTTTGCTCTGCAGTGGGCGTAACCAGGCTGATGATGATGATGATGATGATGATGAGAGAGAGATATCACATGGAAAAAGCAGGGAGGTTAACCAGGCTGATCCCGGTAGGCTATCCTGCACTGGAGAAGGAGGAAAGAAGGTTGAAAGACGAGGAAGAACAGATAAACGTATATTTTTGAAGGTTTCAGAGACGAAATCAGGAACAAAACCTTCTACTGCCTATTAACTACATACATATTGGCCAAGATAGCAATGAAATTCTGGAGTTTGTGCATGCCAATTCGATTATTAGGCATGCTGTAGCAGGGAACGGTGGTTTATTTTCGCCATCAAAAATTCCTTGACGTTTACACAACTAATTGTAAAAGAGCATTTTCAGCATTCCACCCCCATTGAAATGCGGTCACCGCAGCAGGAATCAAGCCCGACCACGAGCTCAGGGGCGCAACGCCACATCGACTGAGTTAACGCGGTGAGGTTGGCCAATATGAGTGGTTGAATGCGCTGCCGAGACTTGAGGAATGTAGTTACCGAATATGCTCGTAATCAAAACTGAGCACAACAATGAAGACGTTTGCATGCGAGGAATTTAACACCGATGATGAAAGGCTTGTGTAGCTTAAAAACACGTACGGCTTAACAACGCAATGGTTTTCTTCCTCATGTTGCGGTATGTTTGTTCCGATCCGTGCGTTAAACGCAGGAGGGTAAAGTACACAAAGAAAAGCACGAAAAGTATTCTGAAGGAAAGAGGTGCCAATATGCCGGTCGAGTTGGTGTAATATTCACATCGGCTATTTATTCGTCTCAATTACGCGCAATATTACACGGCATTTCTCAATCAAGCAAAACTTCTTAGGCAAGTTCCTGAGTTCGCGAGCTCCTACGGTTTCCCATCTCAATTCCTCTAACGGAAGTAATGACTCGATGTTTCAAGAAACAAGAACAAAGGCCTTAAACATAATCAACTTGAAAAACCGCTGGCAGATAACAGGACAGAAAAAAACATAATTCTTATTCTTTGTGAAGCTCATAGGCTTCAGTGCCAGTGCTATATTTTCTCACTATAAAAATAAATGAATTCTTTTCATCTGTAGGATCGCGACAACCGAAACGGAAGCCCGAATTTTACGTTGATACCGACGCGTGCTCACTCAGGTTTGCTTTACCTTGAACGAGCCGCTAGCTCCGCAATGGCGACCTGGCTTCCTCTTCCGCATAGACATCCGATGCCCACACACAGCTATCCGCATATTTGCAACTTCTTGTCGCCTCGAGCCTTTCTTTGCATCCTCTGAGCAGGCATTAGTCTATTTTTTTTTCTTGCGGCGTAACTTTATTCATATATGGAGTTCGTTGTTCTTTGGTCCTAGCTCTTCTTTTGTTTCGGAGCGGCCGGCGACGACTGGCCGAATGCCAATAACGACGCTCTCCCGGAACTGGCAAGTCTACCTTGGGATTCAATATCCTTCCGTGGCGTGAAGTGCTTCTAGAGGACCTCTTTAGGGACGTTTCTTTCTTTTTTCTTTTTTCGTTCTGTTTTGTTACGTGCCTTCGCGCCATTTGGCTTGTGTTTTGGAGGGCTCATACTGTTTGTATATTGCGTGTGGTAGCGTCATAATAGCGTCCAGCGTCGTTTGTAGCAGGAAGCCAACTGTGCAGGCTTCCCAAAGAGGCCGCCGCCTACGCCGTCGCTAGATGGGGGCCTTCGTGCACATGCTCAAGCAGGGCGTAGGCATGCGTAGGAAGGCTTCCGAAGTTACTATGTACGGGAAGCCAATCAACATTCTCTACAATGAAATCTTGGTGAGGGCTAGTTTGCTCATCTTTAATATAAGCTGAAGCAACCCGACTGAAACGAGGAAAAACACGCTCCACAGGCCAAGCACGAGTTGGCGGTGAGCCAAAGTTGGCAGCCAGCGCTTGTCCTGTGGTGCGTGTTTTTCGGTGTGTCCTTGTTTCATTCACCTTGTTTCAGCTAATATTGACTGCAACTGTCAACCCAACCAGAAGAAGTTCACCAGTTGCGTACGCAAGTGTGAAATAAATAAATTAATAGATAAACAGTCATGCGAGGACTGATAAGCAGAAACTGCATTGGGACTTGCAGCCTCAATAATTTCTTAGAATATGCACCACCTTTGGCTCTTCACGACTTGGTCTTGTACTGTATTTCTTAAAGGATAACATCAAAATGTGAGGAACTGCGGATTTTGATAGCGTACTTGTGGGATCTTACAGCGAAGCTGCATATGGCTGGGGTTTCATGTATTTTTCATGTGCGTGCGAGAATATTAAGAAATGTGAGCGTGCGCCGATACCGCAGATAGTGGAATACCGGGTCAACCCGCGGTAAGGGTGAAGCAGGTGTCAAGCACTCCGTCCTTATTAGTAATCATAGTTAATAATTATAGCCCATGAAATAAATAATGAAGGTCTCCATGCATTTTTTGTGTTTGTGCGTCAATAATATAAAAGGTGAGCGAGGACCGATCCAGAAGATAATGGAATACTGGGCCTACCCACGACGGAGGTGAATCAAGTTTCAAACACTCTGCCCCCAATAATAATAATTTTTAGTAATAAATTGAATAAATAAATCAAGATGCATTGTTTCAAGTCGATTGGCTTACTGAAATCGTTTGTGAACAGCTCATAAACTCACGCGTGCGCGTGCGAAGGCTGTTGCTAAAGGCCGCGTTTTCGTCATTGTTGCATATCCTTCGGCATTCCCATAAGATATGCTCCAGAGTGGCTCTGGATTCACATCTGTTGCATTTGTCCGTTTCACATACATCCGGTGCGAGAGCGCAGGATTCGGATGCGTCGCAGTTTGTAGCTGCCGCATTGCGACAGACTGCTTTTTTGTGAATTTTGGGTGAGGACGCGGGAATATGCCCCTCCGTAAGCTATAGTGTTCTGTGATATGATTATATCTGGTAATTCCGTCCTCCCACTCCCACTCATCAACTTCGCCGTCACGTCTGGAGGGTATCCGAGGCGTCACTAGCGACCGCGGCTCGGACCGTAGGCCCTCGAGCCGCGTCATGTGACGCCTCGTTGTTGCCGTCCTCCGCGAGGGCGTGAGCGGTGTTCATATCATGTATATCTTTCTTTTGCAATCTTGACCTCCTGCAAGAAGAATGCGTAGTGCCTCCAGGGAGATTCGGCCGTTGGCAAAGTTTCTTACTGCCGCCTTAGAGTCGCTGACTAACGGCTGCGTTAGTCTGAGCTACTGCGATCGCTATGGCTACTTCTTCCGCTGTCTCGTTACTTGTGGTGCGTATCGTCGCGCACGTCTTGCACTGTTTCTCGCTATCGATTACGGCTGCCGTAAAACACCGCTTACGATTATATCGAGCCGCGTCTACGAAGTCTGCCGAATTTGTTCTGTGTCTGCTTCGCCCTGTTCTCTTCTTCGTCCTTATTGTATTCTGGGTGCATGTTCTTTGGTATAAGTGGTATTACCATTATTTCCTTCGTCTCTCTGGGGATGTCCACCTTGACACCATGATGTGTGTTGTAACCTATGCCTAGCCTCTCAAGGATGTGTATGCGTGCTTTAGTCTTAGAGAGGCGTTTGTATTGTGCCGTACATTACGCTTCAATGAGCTCATCTATCATGTTGTGTAGGCCTAATTGTAGCAACTTGTCCGTGCTGGCGCAGACCTGTAGCCCTATGACTAGTTTGTATATCTTCCGAATAAGGCATTCTAGTTTCCGTGACCTGCCATTTCGAGTACGGCGCTACGTATACTATTATACTTATGAAGAATTCCTGCATTAACCTGATCGTGTTTTCCTCTCTCACCCCGCTGTGTTTGTTCGCTATATTTTTGAGTAGCCTCGTGATTAGGGTTTCTCCGTTGCTGTCTTTGGCTTCGATAAGGAGCCCCAATACCCTGATCCTGTCGACTTTGGGTATGGGTTTCCCGCCGGTCGTCTTTAACCGTATCTCCTCTCTATGAGATCTTCCCTGTAGTTTCCTGGTTTGCGACCTCTGCGAGTTGACCTGTACAGCAACAGCTCCGATTTCTCTGCCGAGTAGGTTAGACTTGTCCCCTCTAGATATCTTTTTACTGTTTCGACCACTGTTTGAAGCATTTGTTCTATTTGCCTGTCACTTCCGTTTCTCACCCACAGGCTGATATCGTCTGCGTATAAGGTATGATTGAGTCCATCGATTTCTTGTAGCTTGGCTGGCAGCTCGATTAGCACCAGATTGAAGAGCATTGGTGATAATACCGAGCCCTGTGGCGTACCTGCGCTGCCCATCTCGATCACTCCGAAACTTCGCCCGCTATCGTTATCTTGGCTTTCTGCCCGTTAGTAAATTGCATACGTAATCGTACGTCCGTTTTGCAAGTCCTAGTCCTCCTACTCTACCTAGTATCATTGCAGGTGTTATGTTATCGAAGGCCTTCTTTAGGTCCAACGCGAGAATCGCCTTTGTCGATCTGCCCGCATCTTCTATGATCTGATGTTTTAGTTGTAACATAGCGTCCTGCGCTGAGAGACTTCTCCTGAATCCTATCATCGTGGGTGGGAGCGCGTCCTAAATAACGCCTACATTTTTTGTACTGGTCTATTCTTGGTGTCATGAATTAGAAACTTAGTTGGGTAAACTGAGTGGGTCGGTTGGTGTTCATGTTTAACTTTTGCGCAAAAGTAACACAGGTATGAAAGGCAGCCCGTACGACACGAATGCTGTCGTGTGGTCTGTATGGCCGTGCCATGCGGTTTCCCTTCCGTCACTGTGTTATTCTCGCGCTGAAAAGTTAAACATGGAAACTAAGCGCTGCACAGTGAATGGGATGCGTCGTCAGTGGAAATCCTACTTCAGGGTAATAAAAATGTTCAATAGCTGCTCAGACAAAAACAGCGGAGTTGGCCGCCAAAGTTGTCATCATCATTTACGGCATAGACTTCTTGGTAGTTCGTAGTTCTGCTCGTAATTATCGCTTTTGGTGCTGGAGAAAATAGTGATGCCTGACAGGTCATCCTACATATCCTGAGCTTAATGACTTAAGTGGTACTATCAGCGTCAAATGAAACTTGAACAGCGGAGTGCGTGGCCTAAGCGTAAGTGAAGATATAGTGCGCGCCGTGCAGTCATCACCATTGAGAGGCGCGCACATCCGGTTTGGCCGAACTGCGCGATCCCCCTTTAGTGAGATGATTGCGCTTCTGTTCTGGTTCTTACACTTGAACGGAAGAAAATGAAACATGAAAATGAAGCTAAAATATTGCAGTTTACGGCGACTCTTGTCGCACAGATCGCCGAAACCACAAGTGCTGTCGGCGCGAACAGCGGTGCGCGCGGTGCAATTTGCACCGTCGTCGCAAGATAGATGCGCCCGCGCGGACACAAAAAGAAATTGTGGCACTTACGGAGTCTGGCTGAGAAATAACAAGTCATGCCTGTTACCAAATGCGTATGAAAGATCTCAAAAATGTTCTTTCATTGGCAGCCTAATGATGTAATGTGGTATTGTTCAGATACTGACTTGTTCACGAAGGCTATGCGAAGCTAGCAGAATGCCACTAGCATGAAGTAACGCACACCGCTTCGCAAGAAAGTGAGAAACCGTTGACCGGTGCCGGTAAAGATCTGCAGCCGTATGAATTTTTGGTGTCTCTTGCACCTCTTGAAGCTGCACTTTATGGTCTTCAGGAACGTTCGGGAGACGTCATCGCATTGCGAGCAAGCAAGCAAGCGTGAGAGAGAAAAGGAAGGAAAGACAGGGAAGTTAGCCCGTGTAAATACCGGCTGGCTACCCTGTGCTAGCGAAAGAGGTAAAGCGACTAAAAGGCGAAAAAAATGAACAAAAAATTAGAAAAAATAACACAATAACGCAATGCTATATGCCAGAATTTTCAAAGTCGGTCACACAATTCACAAGCCCTTAAGAAATTGAGCAGAGCCCTTAAGGCCTTGAGTGCCGAAATCCGTCTGGACCAGTGTCCTAGTACTTTCTCCGCCGTGAAGGGGTGATCGTCCAGTTTTTCGAGCGTGGTCGTGAGCCCTTTTCTCCACACATTGTAACGTGGACAGTCACAGAGGAGCTGCTTGATTGTCGCCTCGCAGCCACAATTGTCGCAAGCACGGCTGCCGGTCATTCCAATGCGAAAAGATTAGGCGTTCACGAATGCCGTGCCGAGCCTCAGGTGGCACAGAAGTGTTGCTTTTGTTCGTGGTAACCATGGTGGAAAACAGTTTGAGGCGTCGATACAATCTGTGGAGACGGGCGTTGTTGAACTCAATGGTGTTCCTGAGAATCTGTGTAAGCTCGCGTGTGAGGGAGCGAAGCCATGTGATTGCATCTGTTCTCAAAAGTGGTATTGGTATAATGTGGGCACCATTGTGGGCCAATCGGGCAGCGTCATCCGCACTGTAATTTTCCAAAATTCCGCATTGGCCATGTATCAACTTGTACGTTATGTTGTACCCTTTGTCGATTGCATGATGGTGAAGTAGTCGAATTTCTACAACTACTGTCCGTACAGCAAACACTGGGGAGCTGCCTTCCAGTCACAAGATGGACCACAATTCTGATGATTTGCGACCCATCAACTCCAGAGTAGCACTGACAGCTGCGAGTTCTCCAGCCGTCAATGATGCAATGTGAGACGTCTTGAATTGGATGGTGACAGATTTCGCGGGAATTACCACTGCTCCAGCTGAACTTTTGGAGGATACAGAACCATCCGTGTAAACGTGGATGCGTTCTCCGCGCTTCTCAAGCCGAAACAAAAGCATGGTTTGTTTGAGGGCGAAAGATGACATTTTCGTTTCTTTTTGATGCTGGGAATGATAAGAAGGGCTTGGAGTAGATGCAGGCACCACCGCGGTAGAGATGACCATGCTGTAGGCTGAGAGTTTGACGGTGAAGTTCTATGGTTGGCAGCAATAATCCTGTTAAACGCTGAACGAGGTCGAGTGGCAGGAAGGGAGGTGAGATGATACGATGGGAAGTCGGGCGAAGTGCTTGATGTGCATCCTTAAAGTGTCTACTTGAATGTTCGTATGGATGAGGTGGTCATGCACGATGGGTATTCTTGCTGCCGTGGATGCACACCTGGGGAAGGCCAAGACATATTCGCAGTGCTTGGGCTTGCACAGACTGGAGTGCGCGGAGGTTGGTCTTACCAGTCGAACCCAGTATAGGTTACCTATAACGTAGGAGACCCAGGAACAGTGCGTATAGAATTGGGGCATCGCCCTCACAGATGCACCCCATGACTTTATTGCAAGAAATATGAGCACATTGGTTGTGTCCCGATCTATTATCACTTCTAGAAAGCGGTACTTCTTCTAGTAGATTATAGGCTGTCCATTAATTCTGACAACGTACGGTCTTATTGCTTTGCGCGCGAAAGCCATAATAGAGCCCTTCTCGGAGAACACCTCCAGACTTCGTGTTCGAAGATAAGCTGCTGTTAGTGTGGGCTCTTTTTGGAGCCTGGCACGCACCTGGGGACGCGTCACTGCTGATGACCAAATGCTTATATCACCTGCGTACATGGACGCATGAACGGGCACGCGAGCACAATCGAAATGTGCAGGGAGGTACTTGTCTATTTAAACATCCTTTTTTTATTTGCGTGTTATAATATAGATGGCGTGGTGCCAGTGCGGCAGCTATTCTTTTGTTCTTAATAATGAATGAAGTATGACCGATTGCGCGCCTACTAATATTCATTCATTCACACCGTTCATGGGAGGAAACAAACATACTCCAGTAACCCGTACACAATGATTGTGAAACCTGCAGCACGCACTCAGTCGTATCGTTTCTTAACTCTTTTTGTTGTCTTCTCCCCACGCTCACACTGAAGATTCGGCCACCAACCTGCATATGTTGCTTGTTTGTTTGTTTGTTTCTTGGCACTGTCATCGAGACGAAGTGTCATGTTGCTATTCAACATTGCAGTGTTGCTTTGGGCCCGTCGCGCTGCGGTGACATAAAAAGGCGAACATAAAACGGACAGCTTTTCGCCTTCGTTACGAACTTCATCTGCCAGCACTCTCCTTGTTTGCGTGTGTGTGTGTGTGTGGCCTACAACGTTTCCATTTCAGATGGTTTGTTTCTCTTTCTTAGCTGGTCTCCTTGCTGCTTTTTAGTTGTGCTAGCTTCTCGGGTGTTCGGTTGCAACATGTTTTGAGCGCATTGTTACTATAGGCAAGGCAAAGTGCTAGGATCTGTGTGGTTCAGCTGGCCGTCAGATAGCGGAGGTTGTTATCTAGTTGCCCCTTTAACTAGAGCAAAATCAAAACGGTGAAGAAACGGCCCATGTGGCTGGCAGGAGGTAAGCATAGAGTCATGCTATTGAAGAAAACGCATATCTTCTTTCATACTAATAGTACTTGCTATTAGTCCTGAATTGGCATGGAGAACGCAATGTTTAAACAGGTAGGTCTTCGGAAATGCCTCGTCAAACATCTTTATTTCGATACACGACTTTGATCAGCAGGAAATCATTGCAACATTTTTTGTACTACGCCGCTGATGACGCCTGTAGCTCTGCGAACCAAAGTTTCCGAAACGTAGTACCCTGTAGTATGTTTTCCCGACGTATAAACCAGAGATCCTGCACTTCCTAGAACCAATGAAGGCTTCCATGCATGAAATCTAGCACGTTTGAGGTTGCAAATTTATTGTGAACGGAATTAAACAGTCGATGTACACTTAGACACTTTCCTGGCCCTAGCAGTAACCTAACAGTAACAGCAGTAGGTTAACAGTAGTAGTAACCTAACCTAATGTTACATACCTAACAGTATGTAAACATTTCAGTAGAGAATAGGTGAAAAAGGATGTCCTTTTAAAATAAATATCTATACAGATAAGACTATGAATATGCTTCAATATCTACAAGTGAGACAGTAGGTAACCAATGATGTTTGAAGATAACTCTGACATATAATGTACTAACTATGATCTAACCCTTCTATACTCGCGTAAACAAATAGTTACTGAGTGATATCGGCATCAGAAGCAAACATGTAACAAAGAAATTGAAGCTCGCTATATAAGCTGTCACGTTGCAGAAAACTCTACATTTGTGGTTCCCTTTATGCTGCACTCTTGCTGCACATTCCCGGAAGGAACCACGTTTCTCCACAAAGTCCCGCGGCATTCATTTGCTAGCACTCAGGTTGCTGTTATACGTCATCAAGAAGCACAGTTCTTAGGCACAGGGAAAGTGGAACTGAAACTTTTTGTTTAAATTGAAATACATTGTGGGTTTGACGTGTTAAAATCACGATATGATTATGAAGTACGCCGTTGGGAGCGATTCCGCATACGTTTTAGCCCCCTAGGGTTTAACGTGCGCCAAAATCTAAGTACTCGGACTTTCTAGCATTTCGCAAACACTTTTCAAGCCATCACACTTGCAAGCATATTTGCGACTACCTTCGTAGTTCCTATAGCACTGAGCGGGGGAAGCTTGGGGACTAACTTATCTTGCTTGAGAAATTGAATAGCCGTTAATATTAAAAAAAAATTATCGTGCTTAGGAGCTTGAAACATCGCTTGAGCAACTAGCTGGAGTGGTATGTTACTGCTGCTGTTTCAATGCTTTATATGGCCAAAAAAAGCCAAGCCAGTGGAACTTTATATATATATATATATATATACATATATATATATATATGTATATATATATATGTATATATATATATGTATATAAATAAATATATATATATATATATATATATATATATATATATATATATATATATAGAGAGAGAGAGAGAGAGAGAGAGACATGATAAAGAAAAGGCTTGGAGGTCAACTATAGGCTGAGCCCATTTGGCTATACCCTGCACTACGGAAGCCGAAAAGTGGGTTGAACGATCAGAAGAAGCAATGTTGATCATGCACTTAACTATGCACCAAATTAACGATAAGAAGCTTTATTGTCGATCGTGCATCGTGTATCATCGAGATCAGCGGAATATAAAATATAGGGGTGTGCGAATACCATATAGCAGATTTCGAATCAAGAGAGAAAAAGCGGAAAATTGAGTCGAGCGCCGAATATCAGAAAATTTAACACAAACCTTTATGCTTGCAAATTTAGTGCAAGAAACACTGCTGCACATACTCAGGAGGCTCATCACATCACTTAACAGGAATCAAGCTAGCCACATCAGTAGCTTAGGTACCTATGAATCGAGATGCATATATATAGTGAGATCTACTATTATTAAAGGAAACAGTAAATTAGCATGTCAGCACTCAGTTCGAATACGGAGGTCCGGAAAATATTTCTTTATTGATTAAATTTTTTTAAATAGAATTAAAGGTTTTTTTTCTTCTTAAGCTGAATGAATAGCGAATTTCTCCTAAATACCCATATGGTTTTCAGTTTAATAGTGGACCATGCTCGGTTTAATGACAGTCTTCTATTGCTTATAAAGTATTGCTTTCCAGTTTTCTTCGAGAAAAGAGGAGGGTTCTTCCATTTTTATAGTAGGTGATTATTGTGGGTTATCGTCAGCACGCTATAAGGCCAATCTGCGCGACAGACGAAAGCGGAGAATATGCATCACGTCACTTGGCAACACACCGTGTTGTCATCGGCACCCACGGTAAGTTCCCAAATGGGGAGGCCAACGGCAAGTTCAAGCGACGTGCCCTCCCCCCTCTCTATCTCTCTCTCTCTCTCACACACGCACACGCGCACACAAACACACACACACACACACACACACACACACACACACACACACACACACACACACACACACACACACACACACACACACACACACACACACACACACGCACGCACGCACGCACGCACACGCACACGCACTCATCTACCTACCTGCCGTCTGTGTAAATATCTACAGCGCCAGTGCGCTGTCACATTGTATTTTCGAGCCCTCCATGTGAATCCAACGATAGTCTTGAGACGGGTCACTCGAAGCTACGAAAAGAGAGTGCTGTGAGTCTGTGAACAGCGTTCATTATATACGAGGGGCCACCGTAAGGTATGTGACAATAATGGCGGCCGTGAACATCCAACGACCATGCCATGCGCTCGCTTTCGCAGGCGAGGCGCCCGTGTGACCTTTGCTGGCTGCCGGTTTGTTAACGGGCCGCAAACCGCCGTGGATGGCTTGTCGCTGGTACGTTCCTACGGCTGGGTTATCAGCGATTGGTCGCAAAATTGCGCATACGGGTTAGATTGGCGGTCCGCGGTCCATCCGCCGCAACTACCTCGAGCACGCGTGCCAAGTTCGGCGGTGTGCTCGCATGTGGGCAGAGAGCTCAACACGGCGCGAATCTGCGTGCGACAACACTTAGCTCGCGCATCCGATGCGATCAGCGTGCCTTCTGGTGGCTAGTCAGTCCGGTCTTCACACGTGCTCTCGTGCTTTCCACACGCGCTGATGTTGTAGTTCCCCCTGTCCGCTTCGCGTTATCAGTTTCCATTGGGATTGTTTACCTGTGGATGAAACTTGTACTAAAAGGGATATCGCGCCTTGGGAACGCTGCGCGCGCCAGGGTAACGACCTCTGCCGGGTCATTTACCGAAAGTACCGCTATTCATAAAATGGAATATTCGTAAAATCAACTGTTCGAGAAACGGAATATTCACTATTCAATTAGCGATTCACATTATTCGAACGTTACCTGTTCGATTCGTAATCGTATATTCCAGCATTCGCGCACCTCAAATAAAATATGTCTAAAGTTTCATTTTAAGTTCTAACCAGATGAATGAATAAAGTAGTGTATAGATACAGATACCGTGGGTGCTAATTAAGGAGCGTCCGGCCCCCCCTGCTCTATCTTTTGTTTCATATGAGTTTCCACTATGGTACTTAAGTTCGCAAAAACACGCTGAGATGCAGCATAGCGACTGAATTATTACACGGTAGAGTCAAATAGGTCACTCATGCAGTTTGCGGAGCACGGACCGTACGTGCGGCGAATACGTAGAGCACGTCATAGACTCTACTGCTTCGCCATTTGCAACTGAAAACGGCAAGCGAAGAAAACACCAGTTCACTATGACCGTTTACTTTTTCTTTACGATTTCCACTTCTGGAGCCGTTTTACAGCTCTTCTTTCCTTTCGCCGCATGACATCAACGCACTGCAGAAAGTGCGTGGTCATGAAAGGTGGGCTGTGTGGGTGTGGCTGCCCCAGTTTCGTATTCGTTGCGTCTTTGACAAATACTACGGGCAGCGGGTACTGCCAGCGATGCGTGACAGCAAGATGAAACGAAAGAACAACAGCATGACAGAATGAGCCGAGTGTTTAGACGAAGAGATGGAACCTACAGAAGGACGAATGAAATATTTCGCCCACGCGAGTTTTTGAGCCAACGCGGCAGGCATGATACCCGAATGTGCCGAGCAGGTCCCATGGGCAGCACCTCCTGAATTTGAATTGTTATGGAGGAATATATAAAGCCTTTAATGCAATGTCAATGTTTTACGCTTTGTTCCCTGTAAGAAAATTGGCCTCGAGGATCAGGTTTAGCACCAGTTTTGCCCCGCGCTTATGCATCTGACAAAGGGGCGAGAGGGCGCACGTTCTCTACAAGTTGTGATTGAGATTTTTACTTGCAGCTTTGTCGTATAACATTTGTTGTCATGTAACCGGGTGGTGTAGAGTGCGTAGATATAGCCGCGTGGAAGAGCGGATGGCCTCCTTACATTTTTACGCATATCTCGGGACCGTAGGACATGTTTTGTTCTCGATGGCCGCAGTGCTTCACACGAAATTCATAATAATAATAATAATAATAATAATAATAATAATAATAATAATAATAATAATAATAATAATAATAATAATAATAATAATAATAATAATAATAATAATAATAATAATCAGCCTAGTTACGCCCACTGCAGGGCA
Organism: Dermacentor albipictus; assembly: GCF_038994185.2. Taxonomy (NCBI): domain Eukaryota; kingdom Metazoa; phylum Arthropoda; class Arachnida; order Ixodida; family Ixodidae; genus Dermacentor; species Dermacentor albipictus. The sequence continues at coordinate 5,442,414 of NW_027225577.1, forward strand.
AAGGCCTCTCCAATACATCTCCAACCACCCCGGTCATGTACTAATTGTGGCCATGTTGTCCCTGCAAACGTCTTAATGTCATCCGCCCACCTAACTTTCTGCCGCCCCCTGCTACGCTTCCCTTCCTTTGGAATCCAGTCCGTAACCCTTAATGACCATCGGTTATCTTCCCTCCTCATTACATGTCCGGCCCATGCCCATTTCTTTTTCTTTATTTCAACTAAGATGTCATTTACCCGCGTTTGTTGCCTCACCCAATCTGCTCTTTTCTTATCCCTTAACGTTACACCGATCATTCTTCTTTCCATAGCTCGTTGCGTCGTCCTCAATTTCAGCAGAACCCTTTTAAATTAGTGCTCGATTAAAAAGCTACAGCGACGCAAACGCAGTAGGGGTGGACACCAAAGCGCTGTCGAGTCTTCTGTGCTCTGTGGCTGAAACCTTTCCACCAACGAGGCATTCGTCGACCCTGTTGATTTCGAAATTTATTTAACCACCCTTTAGAGAAAAGAGTATTCGCATTTCTGTTCGACGCAGAAGCAAGCGCTAGTGACACAAGGTTAATGCACAGAGTGACTAAATTTATTTCGAAACAGTCTGTCTTAAATAGTGAAACGCGCAAGAAGGCGCGCACTCCCCTAACATACTGGCTTGAATGCATATATCTACGCTCATGGAAATGTTGTAAATATGAAAAGTAGTCAAAAGTAAAAGAAGCAACGTCGTGCAAGGGCATATCCAGTTGAATATTATGTTGGTCAGTCTTGTCGCACGTTGAGTTTTGAAGTATCCGGTAACGTATTTGCGGAATTTGCGCAGAAGTAAACAGAAAACTCCGTGCCCTTCCACTCTGTGAAGAAGGATGACCAGCGAAGCTATATATGTGGGCACCTGAATGGCGAACTCCACCTTCGCCGCGGGTCGGTCCGGCATTGCACTACCTTCGGGATCGGCCCACGTATGGGTAGTTTTGTGTCTACACACGGACGCGATCCTGGGGGAACTTGCCCTTAACCGCTTTGCTGTAAAATTGGGCATGTCCTTGGCGTTTCTTAATGAATTAATGAATTAATTAATTTCATCGAAGGTTAGCGCGGGAGCGCTGGCACGAGCGGGTTGTCGCGACAGCGCCGAGTGGCGCCAACGAGCCACCTGTGGAAGACGACGACGACGCTGGAGTCAATCGTGACGATGGTGATGATGGTGATGATGATGATTATGAATTTTTGTTAACACAGGGACACGATCTTGGGGAAAGTAGCCCTTAACAGCATCGCTGTAAAAAAAATGGGGAAGCAGAGACCCGTTGCATTGTTTGCAGGAATCGTACGCATTGCTCGGTGGGCGGATCAGAGAAGCCTGTGTTCCAAGACCGAAAACTGCTTCACTTGTTCTTGATGCATTCGCCCGCGGTCATTCGATACCCTGTGCTCCTCTGTCTTGCACTATCCTTTTCTCCCTTTTTCCCTGTGGGAACGCAGAGTTTGTTGGCCTAACGAGCGTAAAGAGATGCTCGAAACAACATCTGAAGCGGAAGGCTCCACCATAACGCAGAAGCATGACCACCTTGCAGGGAGGAGTATAGTATCAATAAAAGTGAGCAGAAAATATTTTATTTGAACGACAAAAATAAAGAGAACCAATTGTCCAAACAAAACAAATCAAACAAAAGGAAAGCTTAGATAGTGATCTTAACTTCTATGTTAGAAAAAATTAGGGCAGAAGCTCCGCACAGGGGAATTGTCGTATAGTGCTTAGCATTCTTTGCAATCACTACTCATGAAGCCTATACTGCTATATTTTAAGAGATAAGCAACTACAATGAATACCATGCGCACTATATATGTCGATCTCCACAGTAAACTCGTTTTTTTACTAGAAATACTGAGTTCAGGAGATGAAAGAAATGTTGCTGTAGTGCTTTCCTTCTAGCATAATTTTGATCGCCATCACGATCACGTTCTTTCCCGTGCATCCTCTTCAGAAGATTCTGCCTGTTGTTGCGGAAGCAATTCTCTGGTTTCTTGCACTATCCGCGCGTTCCTTCTCCGCGCTATCTCTCGCCTGTGTTATAACTGCGCCTCGGGGAGGCCAAATCGAAACGCACCAAACGTCTAAACACGCTCACTTGCCCGCGAGAAATTCATAAGGGTTTTATGAATTGCTCGCGTCAGGAATGCGTCAGTAATGCGAGTGGCAGAGTTCGCAGAGTGGGCCACGAACGCGCGAAGAAATTCTGCTTTACACGGCTTGGCTGTCGCCTGACCAAAGCGAGATTCACCCGTCGACGTTGTGGCCTTTCTCCGCCGCTTAGTGCAGCATCTTTCTTAGTTAGTGCCATCGCAAACGAATCAGTAGGTGGCGTGCAAGCACTGCTGATGCATGTTGAAGCGGCACTCCGTAGGTGATGAGGCTTCACACGCTAATCGGGTGCGAAAGAAACTATGTCCAGAAACTGCGTCGTCACCTCAGCAGAAGGCCTACGCCACCTACACAAGGCTACACCGCGCTGAAGCTTCCGCTGCTCTGAGGATATATATATACCTAAGCGCTCACTTTCGGAGCTCGTCAATGTCAGGATGCAGTGTTTGGCTTCATTGCTCCTAAGCGGCGCACCATCCATGTCAAGAGAGAGCACATTTAACGCGTGCGCGGGAACGTAGCCTCCGTTACAAGAAGTTGATGGTGAACCACGCATAAGACACTTTCGTATTAAAAACGTAAAATGGTGTTACAACCATCAGTTCGCGGTCTGCCCTTTTGTTTTGATGTTGCATTGTAAAATTGGCTCTCAATTACTCAATGTCTCTCATTTTTATTTTTTCCCCCTTTTTATAAACAAGCAGCAGTATGCCTCCACACGACGTAGACCTGTATCACTCATCTAATTTTCTAGGAGCTATGTTTTACGATACAAATAATTGAACTTCAAGAGAAATTAGCGTTACCTACAGTTACCGAAAGTGTTCATGATCAAAACTAAGCACAAGATGTGTTTTTCAAGGAGGAATTTAACACCGAGAATGAAAGTGTCATGCAACTTAAGAAAAACATATGGCCAAACAACGCAATGCTTTTTTTTCCTGATGTTCTATTTTTCTCATCCGGGCACTGAACGCAGAATTCTGTCGAACGAAATTAACTCGAAGGGTATGCCGGAGAGAGAGAGAGAGAGAGAGAGAAAATGATAAAAGAAAGGCAGGGAGGTTAACCAGGACTGAGCCCGGTTGGCTACCCTACACTGGGGAAAGGGAAAGGGGGACGGAAAGATGAAAAGAAGAGAAAGTCCACTGGAGATATCAGTCGGTCACTCAGTCCAAATCACAGGCGCTCACTCAATCCGGTCGCTTTCAAATATCGCAGCAGCGCTTTTGTGGCCTTTTGTAGCTGCGATATGCGAGGCCATGGTCCCAGGATCTTCTTCAAGGTGAACGGCTTCCCATCTAGCTGATTGAGAGCTGTGCAGAGGTCTTGCCTTTCGTTTTCATAAGATGGGCAGTAGCACAGTAGGTGTTCTATAGTTTCCTCGACACCACAGGCATTGCACTCGGCGCTATCAGCCATTCCAATCAGAAATGCATAAGCATTTGTGAATGCGACTCCCAAACGTAAGCGGCACAGCACTGTTTCCTCATTTCGCCGAAGACCTGGTAACAGCCGCAGTTGCATAGAGGGATCGAGGGAATGCAAGCGATGGTGAGTGAATTCAGATGTGTGCCACTTCTCCAATGTCAAAGAGTGCGCTAACTTGCCTAAGTGTTGGGCTGCGTCGGTCCGCGATAAAGGTATCGAAACAAGGGTTGCTCCCTCGTGTGCTTTTCTAGCAGCTTCGTCAGCGAGGTCGTTGCCGGAGATACCGCAATGACCAGGCAGCCACTGAAACACGACGTCGTGTCCTTTCGCGATCATGAGATGGTGCATTTCTCGTATCTCCGACACGAGTTGTTCACATGACCCGCGACGAAGAGATGCCAGAAGACATTGTAAGGCCGCCTTGGAATCGCAGAATATAGCCCACCGATTAGCCGGTTGGTTATTAATATAATCAACGGCACCTCGGAGGGCAACAAGCTCCGAACCAGTCGATGTTGTCAAATGAGAAATCTTGTATCGGATGCTTAGTGATCGTGATGGTATAACCACTGCACTGGTGGAGCTGGTCTGAGTGCAAGAGCCATCCGTATATATATGTATTCGATCAAAGTAGAAAGTCTGCAAACAATCCAGAGTTGCTTGCTTCAAGGCCAAGGTAGGCAGGTCGGTCTTCTTTCTTATTCCTGGAACCGTAAGACGCACTTGAGGTTGTTTTAAACACCACAAAGCTGAGGTTGAACCTGCAGAGGGTGTGAAACCCGATGGTAAGGAGGCACGATGGATGCTGACCTTGTTGGAGAAGGACGCCTGTGGTCGTCGTTCCGGCAGGCACGCAAGAGAGCTTGACTGCATCCGTGAAACATGACGAACATGGGCTCTAAGCGTTTCGGTACTAATGTAAATCGTGATCGGATGGTCTTGAGCCATTACAATGGTTCCAGCTGTTGAGGCGCTGCGCGGAAGGCCTAGGCAAACACGTAGTGCCTGCGCCTGCAGGCTCTGAAGTTCTCGAAGATTTGACTTGCATGTTTTAGCAAGCACGGGAGAACTGTAACGTAGGAATCCGATGAACAGCGCTCGATATAACTGTAGCATGGAGCCCACTGATGATCCCCATGTTTTGCCGGCGATGAACTTGAAGACGTGAACAATAGATGTGAGCTTCTTCTTTAAGTGGGCAACATGAGGGCTCCAAGTGAGGTCTCGGTCTACAATGACGCCCAAAAACCGGTGATTTCTCTTGTAGGAGATAGGCTGACCATTGATGCATACCGGATAAGGAGTCATCGCTTTTCGCGTAAAAGCGACTAACGCACATTTTTCTGTTGAGATGGTAAGGCCTTGTGCGTGAAGGTAGTCAGATGCCTGTGTTGCTGCTTTCTGTAGCCGTGCGCGAACCTGCACGCGAGTGACCGCTGATGTCCAGATGCAGATGTCGTCGGCGTAGATGGAAACACTCACTGTTTCCGGTAGGGATTCGGCCAGCCCAAGAAGCGCGAGGTTGAAAAGAATAGGGCTTAGAACACCGCCTTGGGGAACGCCTGGGCAGGTGTAGTGGTCGGTAGTCGGACCATCTTCCGTTCGTACGAACAAGGACCTTTGTGTCAAGTAGTTACTGACCCATCGATATACTCGTCCTCCTAGTTCAATTGTCAAAAGTGCGTCTAGAATGGTTCGATGGAAAACGTTGTCGTAAGCGCCTTTCACGTCAAGAAAGAGTGCTACTGATAATCGCTTCCGATATTTTTGTTGTTCCACAGATGTTACTAGATCGATGACATTGTCAATCGATGAACGACCCCGTCGAAATCCCGCCATAGAGTCAGGGTAAATCTTGTGTTGTTCAAGGTACCATTCGAGACGCATGAGGATCATACGTTCCATGAGTTTCCCGACGCAGCTGGCAAGAGCTATAGGCCGATAGGATGCCAGTTCGAGCGGTGATTTTCCTGCTTTTAGAAGCGGTACCAGGCGGCTGCGTTTCCATTCCTGTGGGACGACACCATCTTGCCATGAACTATTAAAAACGCTGAGGAGTTCTCTTCGTGCTTCTCTGCCTAGGTGGCGCAAAGCAGTATATGTTATGCCATCGGGCCCTGGTGAAGACGAACACTTACAGAGTGCCATAGCAGCTTCTAGCTCTTCCATAGAGAATGGAGCATCCATACTTGCATCTCGTGGGCCGGGGATGTTGCCTAGAGCCATGTCAGGGACTAAAACTGTGCCGCCGGCGACGTTCGCACAAAATTCCTCTGCGACGTCTATCTCACAGCGGTTTTGATATAGAGCAAGGGCGTTGAATGGGTGTCGTTGCTGGGGACTTGAGCAAAGACCCCGTAGGGTACGCCACACACGGGACAATGGCTTGCGGGGGTCTAATGAGTCGCAAAAACATTTCCATCTTTGATCCGCTAGCTTATCCATGCGGCGTTTGATCTTTTGCATGCGCCGAGCTTCTCTGAGGTCAAGAATTGACTTCGTGCGCCTGTACCTCCTTTCAGCTCGGCGACGTAGTGCACGAAGCCTTTCCAATTCAATGTCATTCTCTGTACGCTTTGATGGATGTGTGATGCAGCGTGTACAATCTTGCATAGCGTCCGCAATTGTGTCTTCTAATCTGCGTGCAATATGTGTCTTGCATGTGTCTTCTACGCGATCTTGAAAGACTGACCAGTCGATTTGGCGAGAAACAACCGGTAATGTGGCGTCTAGTCCATCAATTCTCACATAGGTCGGGATATGATCACTTCCATGGGTTTCAATATCAGTGAACCACTGCACGCTCAAAGTCAGGCAACGTGACACCAAAGTCAAGTCAAGGCAGCTACTGTACGTAGTTCCTCGGAGAAAAGTCGGGCTTCCATCATTTAGAAGACACAGGTTGTGGCCTGATGCAAAGGATACTAGTGACCTGCCCCTCGAATTTATCCTGGAGCTTCCCCATATATGGTGGTGAGCGCTGAAGTCCCCTGTTATTATCCAAGGACCGGGAGTAGCAGCCATAATATATTCCAGTCTTTTTCTATCAAACTGGCTTGTTGGGGAAAGGTAGACGCCAATAAGAGTAAAAGACAGCTTCTTCTTTTTCACAGTAACACAGACGTATTGGTTACCGTCGTGTGGCGCTACTTGTTGGGAAAAGTACGTAAGGTCCTTGCGAATGTAGACCAGAACCTTACTGCTACGGACACACGTGTTGGAAACAAAAGATTCATATCCCGATAGTCTTATGGAGGCTGATAAGTTCGGTTCACAGATGACCAGTATAGGAAAATGGTTTGCAAATACGAACTGTCGAAAATCCGAAATACGAGACCTCAGGCCTCTCGCATTCCATTGGAATATGGAGGCACTTCTCACATCATCCCGGAACGATCGTTGTTGTTGTCGATGAGCCATGTTTCTGCTGTAGATGTTCTCAAGCACTGGACTTCTGAAGGCTCGCCAGAACCGGACTGATGGCATCCAGCACTTGCAATGCACTTCGAGCTGTTGGTGTATGTAGCTTGTCCAGAAGAACACGAATAGCACTGACCAGAGAGCTGATCATAACAACAATTTGTTGATCTTGGTCCGCCAATTTATCAGGAACAGACGAAGTGTCCCCTGCTGTAGAAGTATCACTTCGCTCAGTAGGGGCATGTAGCTTCGGGAGTGCAGGCCACGCGTCAGCAGCCGTGCTGTTCGATGCACCCTTGTCCTTTGAGCTGACGGCGTTTGGCCTGGGCGGAAGAGTGGGTGGTGATATACGTGTGTGGCGTTCTGCAGAGGCTTTGGAGGCTCTTGATCGACGTCGGCGACGTGATCGTCGTCGCTTAATAGATGCTGCTGCTTCTCGGTGAGACGAGTGGTCTCTAACCATTTTCTTCAGTATTTGCATTTCCTTTCGAATCAAAGGGCATTCCTTCGAAGATGCATCGTGAGGGCCGCTGCAGATTGTACACTTCAGCACACTGGCCTCGCACGTGTTTGTGGTGTGGGGCCCAGTGCAGCGAGAACAGACGGTAGTGTTATTGCACACACTACTGACATGGCCAAGCTTCATGCACTTCCAGCACTGCAGTGGTTTTGGTATAAAGGGGCGAACTGCGTGTCGGAAGTGGCCCACTTTTACATGCGATGGGAGGGATTCGCCCTTAAATATGACCTTCACACACCGTGACGTGCCGAGACGAAACGCGTTTGTGATGATGGTGTTCTCTGTAGCTGGCTTGATTAAGATTGACAGATCGGAGTCGACAATGGTCTCGTCAACATCGTAAATTACGCCAGTACGGACTTGTTTGCCCAGCGGAATATAAGGGCGGACTTTCATCCCGCCAAGTTCCGTGATCTTGCGCAAGGAATCCAACGCAGCCGCGTGTTCTACGTCAATCGCTAGCACGTTCTTACGGGTGTTCACTCTGATGTCTTTGATTTCGTTTGGAACCAGAGCCTCTAGATGAGAAGACACGGCTTGCCTGTTGAGGCGTCTCAGGTTGTCAGTGGCGAGAACTGGCGAGAACAGGATGGTGAGCTCCTCGGTATTGCGCGAAGATCTCACGGTGGACTCACTCGAATTCGATGATGCGCTGAGAAATCTTCGCTTTGCTTTACGACTCCGCACCAGCTCGAAGGTGTCGTCACAAGAATCTTCACCGCTGATATAGTACTGCATGGTGTCGTCGCTGTCCGTGTCGCTCTCGGTGCCGTTGCGCTTCCTGGAGGCAGCCGCCGCGGGCACTGCCGAGTCCGGCGGACGCGCGTGAGGCTCCATCTCCATCGCAGTTAAGGAGGAAATAGCAGTCCACTGGCAAAGTCTAGGAAATTCACAAAATGAGTAGAGCTGGAAGAGCCGACGTTCTGCCTGAAAGACACTTCGTCTTTCAGACGTGGCAATGTACCGGCAGAGTTGGTGTTCACCCCGGTAATTATTCGTCTCAAATGCGCACAATCTTTCGCGGCATATCTCAATTCCTGTGGCAGAAGTAGAAACTAATCTTGTTGAGGAACAAGACTAAAAGGCTTAAACATAATAAACCTGGAAATCAGCTAGAAGATGACAGACAAAACTCTTAACTCAATTGTGGGGTTTTACGTGCCAAAACCACTTTCTGATTATGAGGCACGCCGTAGTGGGGGACTCCGGAAATTTCAACCACCTGGGGTTCTTTAACGTGCACCTAAATTTAAGTACACGGGTGTTTTCGCATTTCGCCCTCATCGAAATGCGGCCGCCGTGGCCGGGATTCGATCCCGCGACCTCGTGCTCAGCAGCCAAACACCATAGCCACTGAGCAACCACGGCGGGTGCAAAAATAATGATAATAATAATCAGCTACATTCCTTGCTCACCGACTTCAGTGCCGCACTATATTTTCTCACTCGAAAAGTAATAAATTCTGTTCATATATAGGATCGCGATGGCAGAAACGGAAGTTCGAATTTTGCGTTGATACCGCCGTGTGCTCACGCCGGTTTGCTTTCCGCTCAACGAGGCGCTAGCTCCGCAGTGGCGACCTGGCTTCCTCTTCCGCATAGACATCCGATACCCACACACAGCTGTTCTCATCTTAGCAACTTCTGGTCGCCTCGAGCCTTTCTTTGCATCCTCTGAGAAGGCGTTAGTCTGTTTTTGCAGACTTGCAACGTAACGTCCTTCATATCTGGAGTTCGTTGTTCTTTGGTCTTAGCTCTTGTTTTGTTTCGAAACGGCAGGCGTCGACTGGCCGAATGCCAATAACGACGCTTTCCCGGAGCTGGCAAATCTACCTCGGGATTCAATATCCTTCCGTGGCGCGAAGTGCTTCTAGAGGACCCCTTTGGGGACGTTTCCTTCTCTTCGTTTTTTGTGTGTTCTGTATTGTTACGTGTCTCCGCGCCATTTGGCTTGTGTTTTGGAGGGCTCATACTGTTTGTATATTGCGTGTCGTGGCGTCGTAATAGCGTCCAGCGTCGTTTCGAGCAGGAAGCCGCTCGTGCAGGCTTCCCAAAGAGGCCGCCAGCATGCGCCGTCGCTTCACAGACGCGCTCTAGCAGGGTGTAGGCGTGCGTATTAAGGCTCCCTGAGTTACCGTGCACGGGAGGCCAACCCCAGTGGACTGCAGTACAAAATTCCGCGGGAATAATAACATACTGGGGAGGGTTAGATAGTTCATCTTCTATACAGGCTGAAACAGCGTGATTAAAACAAGGAAAAAACACGCACCGCAGGACAAGCACGAGCTAGCGGTTAGTCACAGTAGGCAGTGAGGGCTTGTCCTGTGGTGTGTGGTTTTCTTTGTGTCCTAGTTTCAGGTCACCTTTTTTGCAGCTAATATTAACTGCAGCTTTCAACTCAGCCACCAGTTGCGTACTCAAGTGTGATATAAATAAATAACTAAATAGATGAGTAGTTGTACTTGAAGTGAAAGTAAGTTGAAACTGCTTTGGGACTCAATGTTGTGTCAGTCATTTCTTAGATGATTCGTCTCGATTGACTCTTCAACACATAGTATTGTATCTCTGTTTCTTT